>NW_028241295.1:0-25586 GCF_964263255.1 Lissotriton vulgaris
AGTTCACATTTGTAGGTGGATCATCAGTGTTAGAGCTAAAATTAGCATGTTTAAAGTGATTTTCATGCTTCCAGGGGCTCGGGAAGTTAATTAAATACCATTTGGAGGCATTTAATGTTCGAGCAAAAACGGCTGATTTTCGACAAAAGAGATAACACCCCCCCATTACGTCATGCTTCAGAAATGTGGAAAATGGTCCGTTTTCAAATGTTTTATTTTTGAACGTCAGTTCACATTTGTAGGTGGATCATCAGTGTTAGAGCTAAAATTAGCATGTTTAAAGTGATTTTCATGCTTCCAGGGGCTCGGGAAGTTAATTAAATACCATTTGGAGGCATTTAATGTTCGAGCAAAAACGGCTGATTTTCGACAAAAGAGATAACACCCCCCCATTACGTCATGCTTCAGAAATGTGGAAAATGGTCCGTTTTCAAATGTTTTATTTTTGAACGTCAGTTCACATTTGTAGGTGGATCATCAGTGTTAGAGCTAAAATTAGCATGTTTAAAGTGATTTTCATGCTTCCAGGGGCCCAAAACACAAGATTTATGGAATGGTTAAAAGTGCATGAAAATGGCCAATTTACTCACTCTGAGTTCTCAAAAAGGGTTTCTTCACCCCGGGAAGTTAATTAAATACCATTTGGAGGCATTTAATGTTCGAGCAAAAACGGCTGATTTTCGACAAAAGAGATAACACCCCCCCATTACGTCATGCTTCAGAAATGTGGAAAATGGTCCGTTTTCAAATGTTTTATTTTTGAACGTCAGTTCACATTTGTAGGTGGATCATCAGTGTTAGAGCTAAAATTAGCATGTTTAAAGTGATTTTCATGCTTCCAGGGGCTCGGGAAGTTAATTAAATACCATTTGGAGGCATTTAATGTTCGAGCAAAAACGGCTGATTTTCGACAAAAGAGATAACACCCCCCCATTACGTCATGCTTCAGAAATGTGGAAAATGGTCCGTTTTCAAATGTTTTATTTTTGAACGTCAGTTCACATTTGTAGGTGGATCATCAGTGTTAGAGCTAAAATTAGCATGTTTAAAGTGATTTTCATGCTTCCAGGGGCCCAAAACACAAGATTTATGGAATGGTTAAAAGTGCATGAAAATGGCCAATTTACTCACTCTGAGTTCTCAAAAAGGGTTTCTTCACCCCGGGAAGTTAATTAAATACCATTTGGAGGCATTTAATGTTCGAGCAAAAACGGCTGATTTTCGACAAAAGAGATAACACCCCCCCCATTACGTCATGCTTCAGAAATGTGGAAAATGGTCCGTTTTCAAATGTTTTATTTTTGAACGTCAGTTCACATTTGTAGGTGGATCATCAGTGTTAGAGCTAAAATTAGCATGTTTAAAGTGATTTTCATGCTTCCAGGAGCTCGGGAAGTTAATTAAATACCATTTGGAGGCATTTAATGTTCGAGCAAAAACGGCTGATTTTCGACAAAAGAGATAACACCCCCCCATTACGTCATGCTTCAGAAATGTGGAAAATGGTCCGTTTTCAAATGTTTTATTTTTGAACGTCAGTTCACATTTGTAGGTGGATCATCAGTGTTAGAGCTAAAATTAGCATGTTTAAAGTGATTTTCATGCTTCCAGGGGCTCGGGAAGTTAATTAAATACCATTTGGAGGCATTTAATGTTCGAGCAAAAACGGCTGATTTTCGACAAAAGAGATAACACCCCCCCATTACGTCATGCTTCAGAAATGTGGAAAATGGTCCGTTTTCAAATGTTTTATTTTTGAACGTAAGTTCACATTTGTAGGTGGATCATCAGTGTTAGAGCTAAAATTAGCATGTTTAAAGTGATTTTCATGCTTCCAGGGGCTCGGGAAGTTAATTAAATACCATTTGGAGGCATTTAATGTTCGAGCAAAAACGGCTGATTTTCGACAAAAGAGATAACACCCCCCATTACGTCATGCTTCAGAAATGTGGAAAATGGTCCGTTTTCAAATGTTTTATTTTTGAACGTCAGTTCACATTGGTAGGTGGATCATCAGTGTTAGAGCTAAAATTAGCATGTTTAAAGTGATTTTCATGCTTCCAGGGGCTCGGGAAGTTAATTAAATACCATTTGGAGGCATTTAATGTTCGAGCAAAAACGGCTGATTTTCGACAAAAGAGATAACACCCCCCCATTACGTCATGCTTCAGAATGTGGAAAATGGTCCGTTTTCAAATGTTTTATTTTTGAACGTCAGTTCACATTTGTAGGTGGATCATCAGTGTTAGAGCTAAAATTAGCATGTTTAAAGTGATTTTCATGCTTCCAGGGGCTCGGGAAGTTAGATTAAATACCATTTGGAGGCATTTAATGTTCGAGCAAAAACGGCTGATTTTCGACAAAAGAGATAACACCCCCCCATTATGTCATGCTTCAGAAATGTGGAAAATGGTCCGTTTTCAAATGTTTTATTTTTGAACGTCAGTTCACATTTGTAGGTGGATCATCAGTGTTAGAGCTAAAATTAGCATGTTTAAAGTGATTTTCATGCTTCCAGGGGCTCGGGAAGTTAATTAAATACCATTTGGAGGCATTTAATGTTCGAGCAAAAACGGCTGATTTTCGACAAAAGAGATAACACCCCCCCATTACGTCATGCTTCAGAAATGTGGAAAATGGTCCGTTTTCAAATGTTTTATTTTTGAACGTCAGTTCACATTTGTAGGTGGATCATCAGTGTTAGAGCTAAAATTAGCATGTTTAAAGTGATTTTCATGCTTCCAGGGGCCCAAAACACAAGATTTATGGAATGGTTAAAAGGTGCATGAAAATGGCCAATTTACTCACTCTGAGTTCTCAAAAAGGGTTTCTTCACCCCGGGAAGTTAATTAAATACCATTTGGAGGCATTTAATGTTCGAGCAAAAACGGCTGATTTTCGACAAAAGAGATAACACCCCCCCATTACGTCATGCTTCAGAAATGTGGAAAATGGTCCGTTTTCAATGTTTTATTTTTGAACGTCAGTTCACATTTGTAGGTGGATCATCAGTGTTAGAGCTAAAATTAGCATGTTTAAAGTGATTTTCATGCTTCAGGGGCTCGGGAAGTTAATTAAATACCATTTGGAGGCATTTAATGTTCGAGCAAAAACGGCTGATTTTCGACAAAAGAGATAACACCCCCCCATTACGTCATGCTTCAGAAATGTGGAAAATGGTCCGTTTTCAAATGTTTTATTTTTGAACGTCAGTTCACATTTGTAGGTGGATCATCAGTGTTAGAGCTAAAATTAGCATGTTTAAAGTGATTTTCATGCTTCCAGGGGCTCGGGAAGTTAATTAAATACCATTTGGAGGCATTTAATGTTCGAGCAAAAACGGCTGATTTTCGACAAAAGAGATAACACCCCCCCATTACGTCATGCTTCAGAAATGTGGAAAATGGTCCGTTTTCAAATGTTTTATTTTTGAACGTAAGTTCACATTTGTAGGTGGATCATCAGTGTTAGAGCTAAAATTAGCATGTTTAAAGTGATTTTCATGCTTCCAGGGGCCCAAAACACAAGATTTATGGAATGTTAAAAGTGCATGAAAATGGCCAATTTACTCACTCTGAGTTCTCAAAAAGGGTTTCTTCACCCCGGGAAGTTAATTAAATACCATTTGGAGGCATTTAATGTTCGAGCAAAAACGGCTGATTTTCGACAAAAGAGATAACACCCCCCCATTACGTCATGCTTCAGAAATGTGGAAAATGGTCCGTTTTCAAATGTTTTATTTTTGAACGTCAGTTCACATTTGTAGGTGGATCATCAGTGTTAGAGCTAAAATTAGCATGTTTAAAGTGATTTTCATGCTTCCAGGGGCTCGGGAAGTTAATTAAATACCATTTGGAGGCATTTAATGTTCGAGCAAAAACGGCTGATTTTCGACAAAAGAGATAACACCCCCCATTACGTCATGCTTCAGAAATGTGGAAAATGGTCCGTTTTCAAATGTTTTATTTTTGAACGTCAGTTCACATTTGTAGGTGGATCATCAGTGTTAGAGCTAAAATTAGCATGTTTAAAGTGATTTTCATGCTTCCAGGGGCTCGGGAAGTTAATTAAATACCATTTGGAGGCATTTAATGTTCGAGCAAAAACGGCTGATTTTCGACAAAAGAGATAACACCCCCCCATTACGTCATGCTTCAGAAATGTGGAAAATGGTCCGTTTTCAAATGTTTTATTTTTGAACGTAAGTTCACATTTGTAGGTGGATCATCAGTGTTAGAGCTAAAATTAGCATGTTTAAAGTGATTTTCATGCTTCCAGGGGCTCGGGAAGTTAATTAAATACCATTTGGAGGCATTTAATGTTCGAGCAAAAACGGCTGATTTTCGACAAAAGAGATAACACCCCCCCCATTACGTCATGCTTCAGAAATGTGGAAAATGGTCCGTTTTCAAATGTTTTATTTTTGAACGTCAGTTCACATTGGTAGGTGGATCATCAGTGTTAGAGCTAAAATTAGCATGTTTAAAGTGATTTTCATGCTTCCAGGGGCTCGGGAAGTTAATTAAATACCATTTGGAGGCATTTAATGTTCGAGCAAAAACGGCTGATTTTCGACAAAAGAGATAACACCCCCCCATTACGTCATGCTTCAGAAATGTGGAAAATGGTCCGTTTTCAAATGTTTTATTTTTGAACGTCAGTTCACATTTGTAGGTGGATCATCAGTGTTAGAGCTAAAATTAGCATGTTTAAAGTGATTTTCATGCTTCCAGGGGCTCGGGAAGTTAATTAAATACCATTTGGAGGCATTTAATGTTCGAGCAAAAACGGCTGATTTTCGACAAAAGAGATAACACCCCCCCATTACGTCATGCTTCAGAAATGTGGAAAATGGTCCGTTTTCAAATGTTTTATTTTTGAACGTCAGTTCACATTTGTAGGTGGATCATCAGTGTTAGAGCTAAAATTAGCATGTTTAAAGTGATTTTCATGCTTCCAGGGGCTCGGGAAGTTAATTAAATACCATTTGGAGGCATTTAATGTTCGAGCAAAAACGGCTGATTTTCGACAAAAGAGAGATAACACCCCCCCATTACGTCATGCTTCAGAAATGTGGAAAATGGTCCGTTTTCAAATGTTTTATTTTTGAACGTCAGTTCACATTTGTAGGTGGATCATCAGTGTTAGAGCTAAAAATTAGCATGTTTAAAGTGATTTTCATGCTTCCAGGGGCTCGGGAAGTTAATTAAATACCATTTGGAGGCATTTAATGTTCGAGCAAAAACGGCTGATTTTCGACAAAAGAGATAACACCCCCCCATTACGTCATGCTTCAGAAATGTGGAAAATGGTCCGTTTTCAAATGTTTTATTTTTGAACGTCAGTTCACATTTGTAGGT
Source organism: Lissotriton vulgaris (assembly GCF_964263255.1). Classification (NCBI taxonomy): domain Eukaryota; kingdom Metazoa; phylum Chordata; class Amphibia; order Caudata; family Salamandridae; genus Lissotriton; species Lissotriton vulgaris. The sequence continues at coordinate 5,361 of NW_028241295.1, forward strand.
GGATCATCAGTGTTAGAGCTAAAATTAGCATGTTTAAAGTGATTTTCATGCTTCCAGGGGCTCGGGAAGTTAATTAAATACCATTTGGAGGCATTTAATGTTCGAGCAAAAACGGCTGATTTTCGACAAAAGAGATAACACCCCCCCATTACGTCATGCTTCAGAAATGTGGAAAATGGTCCGTTTTCAAATGTTTTATTTTTGAACGTCAGTTCACATTTGTAGGTGGATCATCAGTGTTAGAGCTAAAATTAGCATGTTTAAAGTGATTTTTCATGCTTCCAGGGGCCCAAAACACAAGATTTATGGAATGGTTAAAAGTGCATGAAAATGGCCAATTTACTCACTCTGAGTTCTCAAAAAGGGTTTCTTCACCCCGGGGAAGTTAATTAAATACCATTTGGAGGCATTTAATGTTCGAGCAAAAACGGCTGATTTTCGACAAAAGAGATAACACCCCCCCATTACGTCATGCTTCAGAAATGTGGAAAATGGTCCGTTTTCAAATGTTTTATTTTTGAACGTCAGTTCACATTTGTAGGTGGATCATCAGTGTTAGAGCTAAAATTAGCATGTTAAAGTGATTTTCATGCTTCCAGGGGCTCGGGAAGTTAATTAAATACCATTTGGAGGCATTTAATGTTCGAGCAAAAACGGCTGATTTTCGACAAAAGAGATAACACCCCCCCATTACGTCATGCTTCAGAAATGTGGAAAATGGTCCGTTTTCAAATGTTTTATTTTTGAACGTCAGTTCACATTTGTAGGTGGATCATCAGTGTTAGAGCTAAAATTAGCATGTTTAAAGTGATTTTCATGCTTCCAGGGGCTCGGGGAAGTTAATTAAATACCATTTGGAGGCATTTAATGTTCGAGCAAAAACGGCTGATTTTCGACAAAAGAGATAACACCCCCCATTACGTCATGCTTCAGAAATGTGGAAAATGGTCCGTTTTCAAATGTTTTATTTTGAACGTCAGTTCACATTTGTAGGTGGATCATCAGTGTTAGAGCTAAAATTAGCATGTTTAAAGTGATTTTCATGCTTCCAGGGGCTCGGGAAGTTAATTAAATACCATTTGGAGGCATTTAATGTTCGAGCAAAACGGCTGATTTTCGACAAAAGAGATAACACCCCCCCATTACGTCATGCTTCAGAAATGTGGAAAATGGTCCGTTTTCAAATGTTTTATTTTTGAACGTCAGTTCACATTTGTAGGTGGATCATCAGTGTTAGAGCTAAAATTAGCATGTTTAAAGTGATTTTCATGCTTCCAGGGGCTCGGGAAGTTAATTAAATACCATTTGGAGGCATTTAATGTTCGAGCAAAAACGGCTGATTTTCGACAAAAGAGATAACACCCCCCCATTACGTCATGCTTCAGAAATGTGGAAAATGGTCCGTTTTCAAATGTTTTATTTTTGAACGTCAGTTCACATTTGTAGATGGATCATCAGTGTTAGAGCTAAAATTAGCATGTTTAAAGTGATTTTCATGCTTCCAGGGGCTCGGGAAGTTAATTAAATACCATTTGGAGGCATTTAATGTTCGAGCAAAACGGCTGATTTTCGACAAAAGAGATAACACCCCCCCATTACGTCATGCTTCAGAAATGTGGAAAATGGTCCGTTTTCAAATGTTTTATTTTTGAACGTCAGTTCACATTTGTAGGTGGATCATCAGTGTTAGAGCTAAAATTAGCATGTTTAAAGTGATTTTCATGCTTCCAGGGGCTCGGGAAGTTAATTAAATACCATTTGGAGGCATTTAATGTTCGAGCAAAAACGGCTGATTTTCGACAAAAGAGATAACACCCCCCCATTACGTCATGCTTCAGAAATGTGGAAAATGGTCCGTTTTCAAATGTTTTATTTTTGAACGTCAGTTCACATTTGTAGGTGGATCATCAGTGTTAGAGCTAAAATTAGCATGTTTAAAGTGATTTTCATGCTTCCAGGGGCCCAAAACACAAGATTTATGGAATGGTTAAAAGTGCATGAAAATGGCCAATTTACTCACTCTGAGTTCTCAAAAAGGGTTTCTTCACCCCGGGAAGTTAATTAAATACCATTTGGAGGCATTTAATGTTCGAGCAAAAACGTCTGATTTTCGACAAAAGAGATAACACCCCCCCATTACGTCATGCTTCAGAAATGTGGAAAATGGTCCCGTTTTCAAATGTTTTATTTTGAACGTCAGTTCACATTTGTAGGTGGATCATCAGTGTTAGAGCTAAAATTAGCATGTTTAAAGTGATTTTCATGCTTCCAGGGGCTCGGGAAGTTAATTAAATACCATTTGGAGGCATTTAATGTTCGAGCAAAAACGGCTGATTTTCGACAAAAGAGATAACACCCCCCCATTACGTCATGCTTCAGAAATGTGGAAAATGGTCCGTTTTCAAATGTTTTATTTTTGAACGTCAGTTCACATTTGTAGGTGGATCATCAGTGTTAGAGCTAAAATTAGCATGTTTAAAGTGATTTTCATGCTTCCAGGGGCTCGGGAAGTTAATTAAATACCATTTGGAGGCATTTAATGTTTGAGCAAAAACGGCTGATTTTCGACAAAAGAGATAACACCCCCCCATTACGTCATGCTTCAGAAATGTGGAAAATGGTCCGTTTTCAAATGTTTTATTTTTGAACGTCAGTTCACATTTGTAGGTGGATCATCAGTGTTAGAGCTAAAATTAGCATGTTTAAAGTGATTTTCATGCTTCCAGGGGCTCGGGAAGTTAATTAAATACCATTTGGAGGCATTTAATGTTCGAGCAAAAACGGCTGATTTTCGACAAAAGAGATAACACCCCCCCATTACGTCATGCTTCAGAAATGTGGAAAATGGTCCGTTTTCAAATGTTTTATTTTTGAACGTCAGTTCACATTTGTAGGTGGATCATCAGTGTTAGAGCTAAAATTAGCATGTTTAAAGTGATTTTCATGCTTCCAGGGGCCCAAAACACAAGATTTATGGAATGGTTAAAAGTGCATGAAAATGGCCAATTTACTCACTCTGAGTTCTCAAAAAGGGTTTCTTCACCCCGGGAAGTTAATTAAATACCATTTGGAGGCATTTAATGTTCGAGCAAAAACGGCTGATTTTCGACAAAAGAGATAACACCCCCCCATTACGTCATGCTTCAGAAATGTGGAAAATGGTCCGTTTTCAAATGTTTTATTTTTGAACGTCAGTTCACATTTGTAGGTGGATCATCAGTGTTAGAGCTAAAATTAGCATGTTTAAAGTGATTTTCATGCTTCCAGGGGCTCGGGAAGTTAATTAAATACCATTTGGAGGCATTTAATGTTCGAGCAAAACGGCTGATTTTCGACAAAAGAGATAACACCCCCCCATTACGTCATGCTTCAGAAATGTGGAAAATGGTCCGTTTTCAAATGTTTTATTTTTGAACGTCAGTTCACATTTGTAGGTGGATCATCAGTGTTAGAGCTAAAATTAGCATGTTTAAAGTGATTTTCATGCTTCCAGGGGCCCAAAACACAAGATTTATGGAATGGTTAAAAGTGCATGAAAATGGCCAATTTACTCACTCTGAGTTCTCAAAAAGGGTTTCTTCACCCCGGGAAGTTAATTAAATACCATTTGGAGGCATTTAATGTTCGAGCAAAAACGGCTGATTTTCGACAAAAGAGATAACACCCCCCCATTACGTCATGCTTCAGAAATGTGGAAAATGGTCCGTTTTCAAATGTTTTATTTTTGAACGTCAGTTCACATTTGTAGGTGGATCATCAGTGTTAGAGCTAAAATTAGCATGTTTAAAGTGATTTTCATGCTTCCAGGAGCTCGGGAAGTTAATTAAATACCATTTGGAGGCATTTAATGTTCGAGCAAAAACGGCTGATTTTCGACAAAAGAGATAACACCCCCCCATTACGTCATGCTTCAGAAATGTGGAAAATGGTCCGTTTTCAAATGTTTTATTTTTGAACGTCAGTTCACATTTGTAGGTGGATCATCAGTGTTAGAGCTAAAATTAGCATGTTTAAAGTGATTTTCATGCTTCCAGGGGCTCGGGAAGTTAATTAAATACCATTTGGAGGCATTTAATGTTCGAGCAAAAACGGCTGATTTTCGACAAAAGAGATAACACCCCCCCATTACGTCATGCTTCAGAAATGTGGAAAATGGTCCGTTTTCAAATGTTTTATTTTTGAACGTCAGTTCACATTTGTAGGTGGATCATCAGTGTTAGAGCTAAAATTAGCATGTTTAAAGTGATTTTCATGCTTCCAGGGGCTCGGGAAGTTAATTAAATACCATTTGGAGGCATTTAATGTTCGAGCAAAAACGGCTGATTTTCGACAAAAGAGATAACACCCCCCCATTACGTCATGCTTCAGAAATGTGGAAAATGGTCCGTTTTCAAATGTTTTATTTTTGAACGTAAGTTCACATTTGTAGGTGGATCATCAGTGTTAGAGCTAAAATTAGCATGTTTAAAGTGATTTTCATGCTTCCAGGGGCTCGGGAAGTTAATTAAATACCATTTGGAGGCATTTAATGTTCGAGCAAAAACGGCTGATTTTCGACAAAAGAGATAACACCCCCCATTACGTCATGCTTCAGAAATGTGGAAAATGGTCCGTTTTCAAATGTTTTATTTTTGAACGTCAGTTCACATTGGTAGGTGGATCATCAGTGTTAGAGCTAAAATTAGCATGTTTAAAGTGATTTTCATGCTTCCAGGGGCTCGGGAAGTTAATTAAATACCATTTGGAGGCATTTAATGTTCGAGCAAAAACGGCTGATTTTCGACAAAAGAGATAACACCCCCCCATTACGTCATGCTTCAGAAATGTGGAAAATGGTCCGTTTTCAAATGTTTTATTTTTGAACGTCAGTTCACATTTGTAGGTGGATCATCAGTGTTAGAGCTAAAATTAGCATGTTTAAAGTGATTTTCATGCTTCCAGGGGCCCAAAACACAAGATTTATGGAATGGTTAAAAGTGCATGAAAATGGCCAATTTACTCACTCTGAGTTCTCAAAAAGGGTTTCTTCACCCCGGGAAGTTAATTAAATACCATTTGGAGGCATTTAATGTTCGAGCAAAAACGGCTGATTTTCGACAAAAGAGATAACACCCCCCCATTACGTCATGCTTCAGAAATGTGGAAAATGGTCCGTTTTCAAATGTTTTATTTTTGAACGTCAGTTCACATTTGTAGGTGGATCATCAGTGTTAGAGCTAAAATTAGCATGTTTAAAGTGATTTTCATGCTTCCAGGGGCTCGGGAAGTTAATTAAATACCATTTGGAGGCATTTAATGTTCGAGCAAAAACGGCTGATTTTCGACAAAAGAGATAACACCCCCCCATTACGTCATGCTTCAGAAATGTGGAAAATGGTCCGTTTTCAAATGTTTTATTTTTGAACGTCAGTTCACATTTGTAGGTGGATCATCAGTGTTAGAGCTAAAATTAGCATATTTAAAGTGATTTTCATGCTTCCAGGGGCTCGGGAAGTTAATTAAATACCATTTGGAGGCATTTAATGTTCGAGCAAAAACGGCTGATTTTCGACAAAAGAGATAACACCCCCCCATTACGTCATGCTTCAGAAATGTGGAAAATGGTCCGTTTTCAAATGTTTTATTTTTGAACGTAAGTTCACATTTGTAGGTGGATCATCAGTGTTAGAGCTAAAATTAGCATGTTTAAAGTGATTTTCATGCTTCCAGGGGCTCGGGAAGTTAATTAAATACCATTTGGAGGCATTTAATGTTCGAGCAAAAACGGCTGATTTTCGACAAAAGAGATAACACCCCCCCATTACGTCATGCTTCAGAAATGTGGAAAATGGTCCGTTTTCAAATGTTTTATTTTTGAACGTCAGTTCACATTGGTAGGTGGATCATCAGTGTTAGAGCTAAAATTAGCATGTTTAAAGTGATTTTCATGCTTCCAGGGGCTCGGGAAGTTAATTAAATACCATTTGGAGGCATTTAATGTTCGAGCAAAAACGGCTGATTTTCGACAAAAGAGATAACACCCCCCCATTACGTCATGCTTCAGAAATGTGGAAAATGGTCCGTTTTCAAATGTTTTATTTTTGAACGTCAGTTCACATTTGTAGGTGGATCATCAGTGTTAGAGCTAAAATTAGCATGTTTAAAGTGATTTTCATGCTTCCAGGGGCTCGGGAAGTTAATTAAATACCATTTGGAGGCATTTAATGTTCGAGCAAAAACGGCTGATTTTCGACAAAAGAGATAACACCCCCCCATTACGTCATGCTTCAGAAATGTGGAAAATGGTCCGTTTTCAAATGTTTTATTTTTGAACGTCAGTTCACATTTGTAGGTGGATCATCAGTGTTAGAGCTAAAATTAGCATGTTTAAAGTGATTTTCATGCTTCCAGGGGCTCGGGAAGTTAATTAAATACCATTTGGAGGCATTTAATGTTCGAGCAAAAACGGCTGATTTTCGACAAAAGAGATAACACCCCCCCATTACGTCATGCTTCAGAAATGTGGAAAATGGTCCGTTTTCAAATGTTTTATTTTTGAACGTCAGTTCACATTTGTAGGTGGATCATCAGTGTTAGAGCTAAAATTAGCATGTTTAAAGTGATTTTCATGCTTCCAGGGGCCCAAAACACAAGATTTATGGAATGGTTAAAAGTGCATGAAAATGGCCAATTTACTCACTCTGAGTTCTCAAAAAGGGTTTCTTCACCCCGGGAAGTTAATTAAATACCATTTGGAGGCATTTAATGTTCGAGCAAAAACGGCTGATTTTCGACAAAAGAGATAACACCCCCCCATTACGTCATGCTTCAGAAATGTGGAAAATGGTCCGTTTTCAAATGTTTTATTTTTGAACGTCAGTTCACATTTGTAGGTGGATCATCAGTGTTAGAGCTAAAATTAGCATGTTTAAAGTGATTTTCATGCTTCCAGGGGCTCGGGAAGTTAATTAAATACCATTTGGAGGCATTTAATGTTCGAGCAAAAACGGCTGATTTTCGACAAAAGAGATAACACCCCCCCATTACGTCATGCTTCAGAAATGTGGAAAATGGTCCGTTTTCAAATGTTTTATTTTTGAACGTCAGTTCACATTTGTAGGTGGATCATCAGTGTTAGAGCTAAAATTAGCATGTTTAAAGTGATTTTCATGCTTCCAGGGGCTCGGGAAGTTAATTAAATACCATTTGGAGGCATTTAATGTTCGAGCAAAAACGGCTGATTTTCGACAAAAGAGATAACACCCCCCCATTACGTCATGCTTCAGAAATGTGGAAAATGGTCCGTTTTCAAATGTTTTATTTTTGAACGTCAGTTCACATTTGTAGGTGGATCATCAGTGTTAGAGCTAAAATTAGCATGTTTAAAGTGATTTTCATGCTTCCAGGGGCTCGGGAAGTTAATTAAATACCATTTGGAGGCATTTAATGTTCGAGCAAAAACGGCTGATTTTCGACAAAAGAGATAACACTCCCCCATTACGTCATGCTTCAGAAATGTGGAAAATGGTCCGTTTTCAAATGTTTTATTTTTGAACGTCAGTTCACATTTGTAGGTGGATCATCAGTGTTAGAGCTAAAATTAGCATGTTTAAAGTGATTTTCATGCTTCCAGGGGCTCGGGAAGTTAATTAAATACCATTTGGAGGCATTTAATGTTCGAGCAAAAACGGCTGATTTTCGACAAAAGAGATAACACCCCCCCATTACGTCATGCTTCAGAAATGTGGAAAATGGTCCGTTTTCAAATGTTTTATTTTTGAACGTCAGTTCACATTTGTAGATGGATCATCAGTGTTAGAGCTAAAATTAGCATGTTTAAAGTGATTTTCATGCTTCCAGGGGTTCGGGAAGTTAATTAAATACCATTTGGAGGCATTTAATGTTCGAGCAAAAACGGCTGATTTTCGACAAAAGAGATAACACCCCCCCATTACGTCATGCTTCAGAAATGTGGAAAATGGTCCGTTTTCAAATGTTTTATTTTTGAACGTCAGTTCACATTTGTAGGTGGATCATCAGTGTTAGAGCTAAAATTAGCATGTTTAAAGTGATTTTCATGCTTCCAGGGGCTCGGGAAGTTAATTAAATACCATTTGGAGGCATTTAATGTTCGAGCAAAAACGGCTGATTTTCGACAAAAGAGATAACACCCCCCCATTACGTCATGCTTCAGAAATGTGGAAAATGGTCCGTTTTCAAATGTTTTATTTTTGAACGTCAGTTCACATTTGTAGGTGGATCATCAGTGTTAGAGCTAAAATTAGCATGTTTAAAGTGATTTTCATGCTTCCAGGGGCCCAAAACACAAGATTTATGGAATGGTTAAAAGTGCATGAAAATGGCCAATTTACTCACTCTGAGTTCTCAAAAAGGGTTTCTTCACCCCGGGAAGTTAATTAAATACCATTTGGAGGCATTTAATGTTCGAGCAAAAACGTCTGATTTTCGACAAAAGAGATAACACCCCCCCATTACGTCATGCTTCAGAAATGTGGAAAATGGTCCGTTTTCAAATGTTTTATTTTTGAACGTCAGTTCACATTTGTAGGTGGATCATCAGTGTTAGAGCTAAAATTAGCATGTTTAAAGTGATTTTCATGCTTCCAGGGGCTCGGGAAGTTAATTAAATACCATTTGGAGGCATTTAATGTTCGAGCAAAAACGGCTGATTTTCGACAAAAGAGATAACACCCCCCCATTACGTCATGCTTCAGAAATGTGGAAAATGGTCCGTTTTCAAATGTTTTATTTTTGAACGTCAGTTCACATTTGTAGGTGGATCATCAGTGTTAGAGCTAAAATTAGCATGTTTAAAGTGATTTTCATGCTTCCAGGGGCTCGGGAAGTTAATTAAATACCATTTGGAGGCATTTAATGTTCGAGCAAAAACGGCTGATTTTCGACAAAAGAGATAACACCCCCCCATTACGTCATGCTTCAGAAATGTGGAAAATGGTCCGTTTTCAAATGTTTTATTTTTGAACGTCAGTTCACATTTGTAGGTAGATCATCAGTGTTAGAGCTAAAATTAGCATGTTTAAAGTGATTTTCATGCTTCCAGGGGCCCAAAACACAAGATTTATGGAATGGTTAAAAGTGCATGAAAATGGGCAATTTACTCACTCTGATTTCTCAAAAAGGGTTTCTTCACCCCGGGAAGTTAATTAAATACCATTTGGAGGCATTTAATGTTCGAGCAAAAACGGCTGATTTTCGACAAAAGAGATAACACCCCCCCATTACGTCATGCTTCAGAAATGTGGAAAATGGTCCGTTTTCAAATGTTTTATTTTTGAACGTCAGTTCACATTTGTAGGTGGATCATCAGTGTTAGAGCTAAAATTAGCATGTTTAAAGTGATTTTCATGCTTCCAGGGGCTCGGGAAGTTAATTAAATACCATTTGGAGGCATTTGATGTTCGAGCAAAAACGGCTGATTTTCGACAAAAGAGATAACACCCCCCCATTACGTCATGCTTCAGAAATGTGGAAAATGGTCCGTTTTCAAATGTTTTATTTTTGAACGTCAGTTCACATTTGTAGGTGGATCATCAGTGTTAGAGCTAAAATTAGCATGTTTAAAGTGATTTTCATGCTTCCAGGGGCTCGGGAAGTTAATTAAATACCATTTGGAGGCATTTAATGTTCGAGCAAAAACGGCTGATTTTCGACAAAAGTGATAACACCCCCCCATTACGTCATGCTTCAGAAATGTGGAAAATGGTCCGTTTTCAAATGTTTTATTTTTGAACGTCAGTTCACATTTGTAGGTGGATCATCAGTGTTAGAGCTAAAATTAGCATGTTTAAAGTGATTTTCATGCTTCCAGGGGCTCGGGAAGTTAATTAAATACCATTTGGAGGCATTTAATGTTCGAGCAAAAACGGCTGATTTTCGACAAAAGAGATAACACCCCCCCATTACGTCATGCTTCAGAAATGTGGAAAATGGTCCGTTTTCAAATGTTTTATTTTTGAACGTCAGTTCACATTTGTAGGTGGATCATCAGTGTTAGAGCTAAAATTAGCATGTTTAAAGTGATTTTCATGCTTCCAGGGGCCCAAAACACAAGATTTATGGAATGGTTAAAAGTGCATGAAAATGACCAATTTACTCACTCTGAGTTCTCAAAAAGGGTTTCTTCACCCCGGGAAGTTAATTAAATACCATTTGGAGGCATTTAATGTTCGAGCAAAAACGGCTGATTTTCGACAAAAGAGATAACACCCCCCCATTACGTCATGCTTCAGAAATGTGGAAAATGGTCCGTTTTCAAATGTTTTATTTTTGAACGTCAGTTCACATTTGTAGGTGGATCATCAGTGTTAGAGCTAAAATTAGCATGTTTAAAGTGATTTTCATGCTTCCAGGGGCTCGGGAAGTTAATTAAATACCATTTGGAGGCATTTAATGTTCGAGCAAAAACGGCTGATTTTCGACAAAAGAGATAACACCCCCCCATTACGTCATGCTTCAGAAATGTGGAAAATGGTCCGTTTTCAAATGTTTTATTTTTGAACGTCAGTTCACATTTGTAGGTGGATCATCAGTGTTAGAGCTAAAATTAGCATGTTTAAAGTGATTTTCATGCTTCCAGGGGCCCAAAACACAAGATTTATGGAATGGTTAAAAGTGCATGAAAATGGCCAATTTACTCACTCTGAGTTCTCAAAAAGGGTTTCTTCACCCCGGGAAGTTAATTAAATACCATTTGGAGGCATTTAATGTTCAAGCAAAAACGGCTGATTTTCGACAAAAGAGATAACACCCCCCCATTACGTCATGCTTCAGAAATGTGGAAAATGGTCCGTTTTCAAATGTTTTATTTTTGAACGTCAGTTCACATTTGTAGGTGGATCATCAGTGTTAGAGCTAAAATTAGCATGTTTAAAGTGATTTTCATGCTTCCAGGGGCTCGGGAAGTTAATTAAATACAATTTGGAGGCATTTAATGTTCGAGCAAAAACGGCTGATTTTCGACAAAAGAGATAACACCCCCCCATTACGTCATGCTTCAGAAATGTGGAAAATGGTCCGTTTTCAAATGTTTTATTTTTGAACGTCAGTTCACATTTGTAGGTGGATCATCAGTGTTAGAGCTAAAATTAGCATGTTTAAAGTGATTTTCATGCTTCCAGGGGCTCGGGAAGTTAATTAAATACCATTTGGAGGCATTTAATGTTCGAGCAAAAACGGCTGATTTTCGACAAAAGAGATAACACCCCCCCATTACGTCATGCTTCAGAAATGTGGAAAATGGTCCGTTTTCAAATGTTTTATTTTTGAACGTCAGTTCACATTTGTAGGTGGATCATCAGTGTTAGAGCTAAAATTAGCATGTTTAAAGTGATTTTCATGCTTCCAGGGGCTCGGGAAGTTAATTAAATACCATTTGGAGGCATTTAATGTTCGAGCAAAAACGGCTGATTTTCGACAAAAGAGATAACACCCCCCATTACGTCATGCTTCAGAAATGTGGAAAATGGTCCGTTTTCAAATGTTTTATTTTTGAAAGTCAGTTCACATTTGTAGGTGGATCATCAGTGTTAGAGCTAAAATTAGCATGTTTAAAGTGATTTTCATGCTTCCAGGGGCTCGGGAAGTTAATTAAATACCATTTGGAGGCATTTAATGTTCGAGCAAAAACGGCTGATTTTCGACAAAAGAGATAACACCCCCCCATTACGTCATGCTTCAGAAATGTGGAAAATGGTCCGTTTTCAAATGTTTTATTTTTGAACGTCAGTTCACATTTGTAGGTGGATCATCAGTGTTAGAGCTAAAATTAGCATGTTTAAAGTGATTTTCATGCTTCCAGGGGCTCGGGAAGTTAATTAAATACCATTTGGAGGCATTTAATGTTCGAGCAAAAACGGCTGATTTTCGACAAAAGAGATAACACCCCCCCATTACGTCATGCTTCAGAAATGTGGAAAATGGTCCGTTTTCAAATGTTTTATTTTTGAACGTCAGTTCACATTTGTAAGTGGATCATCAGTGTTAGAGCTAAAATTAGCATGTTTAAAGTGATTTTCATGCTTCCAGGGGCTCGGGAAGTTAATTAAATACCATTTGGAGGCATTTAATGTTCGAGCAAAAACGGCTGATTTTCGACAAAAGAGATAACACCCCCCCATTACGTCATGCTTCAGAAATGTGGAAAATGGTCCGTTTTCAAATGTTTTATTTTTGAACGTCAGTTCACATTTGTAGGTGGATCATCAGTGTTAGAGCTAAAATTAGCATGTTTAAAGTGATTTTCATGCTTCCAGGGGCTCGGGAAGTTAATTAAATACCATTTGGAGGCATTTAATGTTCGAGCAAAAACGGCTGATTTTCGACAAAAGAGATAACACCCCCCCATTACGTCATGCTTCAGAAATGTGGAAAATGGTCCGTTTTCAAATGTTTTATTTTTGAACGTCAGTTCACATTTATAGGTGGATCATCAGTGTTAGAGCTAAAATTAGCATGTTTAAAGTGATTTTCATGCTTCCAGGGGCTCGGGAAGTTAATTAAATACCATTTGGAGGCATTTAATGTTCGAGCAAAAACGGCTGATTTTCGACAAAAGAGATAACAACCCCCCATTACGTCATGCTTCAGAAATGTGGAAAATGGTCCGTTTTCAAATGTTTTATTTTTGAACGTCAGTTCACATTTGTAGGTGGATCATCAGTGTTAGAGCTAAAATTAGCATGTTTAAAGTGATTTTCATGCTTCCAGGGGCCCAAAACACAAGATTTATGGAATGGTTAAAAGTGCATGAAAATGGCCAATTTACTCACTCTGAGTTCTCAAAAAGGGTTTCTTCACCCCGGGAAGTTAATTAAATACCATTTGGAGGCATTTAATGTTCGAGCAAAAACGGCTGATTTTCGACAAAAGAGATAACACCCCCCATTACGTCATGCTTCAGAAATGTGGAAAATGGTCCGTTTTCAAATGTTTTATTTTTGAACGTCAGTTCACATTTGTAGGTGGATCATCAGTGTTAGAGCTAAAATTAGCATGTTTAAAGTGATTTTCATGCTTCCAGGGGCTCGGGAAGTTAATTAAATACCATTTGGAGGCATTTAATGTTCGAGCAAAAACGGCTGATTTTCGACAAAAGAGATAACACCCCCCCATTACGTCATGCTTCAGAAATGTGGAAAATGGTCCGTTTTCAAATGTTTTATTTTTGACATCAGTTCACATTTGTAGGTGGATCATCAGTGTTAGAGCTAAAATTAGCATGTTTAAAGTGATTTTCATGCTTCCAGGGGCTCGGGAAGTTAATTAAATACCATTTGGAGGCATTTAATGTTCGAGCAAAAACGGCTGATTTTCGACAAAAGAGATAACACCCCCCCATTACGTCATGCTTCAGAAATGTGGAAAATGGTCCGTTTTCAAATGTTTTATTTTTGAACGTCAGTTCACATTTGTAGGTGGATCATCAGTGTTAGAGCTAAAATTAGCATGTTTAAAGTGATTTTCATGCTTCCAGGGGCTCGGGAAGTTAATTAAATACCATTTGGAGGCATTTAATGTTCGAGCAAAAACGGCTGATTTTCGACAAAAGAGATAACACCCCCCCATTACGTCATGCTTCAGAAATGTGGAAAATGGTCCGTTTTCAAATGTTTTATTTTTGAACGTCAGTTCACATTTGTAGGTGGATCATCAGTGTTAGAGCTAAAATTAGCATGTTTAAAGTGATTTTCATGCTTCCAGGGGCTCGGGAAGTTAATTAAATACCATTTGGAGGCATTTAATGTTCGAGCAAAAACGGCTGATTTTCGACAAAAGAGATAACACCCCCCCATTACGTCATGCTTCAGAAATGTGGAAAATGGTCCGTTTTCAAATGTTTTATTTTTGAACGTCAGTTCACATTTGTAGGTGGATCATCAGTGTTAGAGCTAAAATTAGCATGTTTAAAGTGATTTTCATGCTTCCAGGGGCCCAAAACACAAGATTTATGGAATGGTTAAAAGTGCATGAAAATGGCCAATTTACTCACTCTGAGTTCTCAAAAAGGGTTTCTTCACCCCGGGAAGTTAATTAAATACCATTTGGAGGCATTTAATGTTCGAGCAAAAACGGCTGATTTTCGACAAAAGAGATAACACCCCCCCATTACGTCATGCTTCAGAAATGTGGAAAATGGTCCGTTTTCAAATGTTTTATTTTTGAACGTCAGTTCACATTTGTAGGTGGATCATCAGTGTTAGAGCTAAAATTAGCATGTTTAAAGTGATTTTCATGCTTCCAGGGGCCCAAAACACAAGATTTATGGAATGGTTAAAAGTGCATGAAAATGGCCAATTTACTCACTCTGAGTTCTCAAAAAGGGTTTCTTCACCCCGGGAAGTTAATTAAATACCATTTGGAGGCATTTAATGTTCGAGCAAAAACGGCTGATTTTCGACAAAAGAGATAACACCCCCCCATTACGTCATGCTTCAGAAATGTGGAAAATGGTCCGTTTTCAAATGTTTTATTTTTGAACGTCAGTTCACATTTGTAGGTGGATCATCAGTGTTAGAGCTAAAATTAGCATGTTTAAAGTGATTTTCATGCTTCCAGGGGCTCGGGAAGTTAATTAAATACCATTTGGAGGCATTTAATGTTCGAGCAAAAACGGCTGATTTTCGACAAAAGAGATAACACCCCCCCATTACGTCATGCTTCAGAAATGTGGAAAATGGTCCGTTTTCAAATGTTTTATTTTTGAACGTCAGTTCACATTTGTAGGTGGATCATCAGTGTTAGAGCTAAAATTAGCATGTTTAAAGTGATTTTCATGCTTCCAGGGGCCCAAAACACAAGATTTATGGAATGGTTAAAAGTGCATGAAAATGGCCAATTTACTCACTCTGAGTTCTCAAAAAGGGTTTCTTCACCCCGGGAAGTTAATTAAATACCATTTGGAGGCATTTAATGTTCGAGCAAAAACGGCTGATTTTCGACAAAAGAGATAACACCCCCCCATTACGTCATGCTTCAGAAATGTGGAAAATGGTCCGTTTTCAAATGTTTTATTTTTGAACGTCAGTTCACATTTGTAGGTGGATCATCAGTGTTAGAGCTAAAATTAGCATGTTTAAAGTGATTTTCATGCTTCCAGGGGCTCGGGAAGTTAATTAAATACCATTTGGAGGCATTTAATGTTCGAGCAAAAACGGCTGATTTTCGACAAAAGAGATAACACCCCCCCATTACGTCATGCTTCAGAAATGTGGAAAATGGTCCGTTTTCAAATGTTTTATTTTTGAACGTCAGTTCACATTTGTAGGTGGATCATCAGTGTTAGAACTAAAATTAGCATGTTTAAAGTGATTTTCATGCTTCCAGGGGCTCGGGAAGTTAATTAAATACCATTTGGAGGCATTTAATGTTCGAGCAAAAACGGCTGATTTTCGACAAAAGAGATAACACCCCCCCATTACGTCATGCTTCAGAAATGTGGAAAATGGTCCGTTTTCAAATGTTTTATTTTTGAACGTCAGTTCACATTTGTAGGTGGATCATCAGTGTTAGAGGTAAAATTAGCATGTTTAAAGTGATTTTCATGCTTCCAGGGGCTCGGGAAGTTAATTAAATACCATTTGGAGGCATTTAATGTTCGAGCAAAAACGGCTGATTTTCGACAAAAGAGATAACACCCCCCCATTACGTCATGCTTCAGAAATGTGGAAAATGGTCCGTTTTCAAATGTTTTATTTTTGAACGTCAGTTCACATTTGTAGGTGGATCATCAGTGTTAGAGCTAAAATTAGCATGTTTAAAGTGATTTTCATGCTTCCAGGGGCCCAAAACACAAGATTTATGGAATGGTTAAAAGTGCATGAAAATGGCCAATTTACTCACTCTGAGTTCTCAAAAAGGGTTTCTTCACCCCGGGAAGTTAATTAAATACCATTTGGAGGCATTTAATGTTCGAGCAAAAACGGCTGATTTTCGACAAAAGAGATAACACCCCCCCATTACGTCATGCTTCAGAAATGTGGAAAATGGTCCGTTTTCAAATGTTTTATTTTTGAACGTC
This sequence comes from Lissotriton vulgaris, assembly GCF_964263255.1. Taxonomy (NCBI): domain Eukaryota; kingdom Metazoa; phylum Chordata; class Amphibia; order Caudata; family Salamandridae; genus Lissotriton; species Lissotriton vulgaris. The sequence continues at coordinate 21,397 of NW_028241295.1, forward strand.
AGTTCACATTTGTAGGTGGATCATCAGTGTTAGAGCTAAAATTAGCATGTTTAAAGTGATTTTCATGCTTCCAGGGGCTCGGGAAGTTAATTAAATACCATTTGGAGGCATTTAATGTTCGAGCAAAAACGGCTGATTTTCGACAAAAGAGATAACACCCCCCCATTACGTCATGCTTCAGAAATGTGGAAAATGGTCCGTTTTCAAATGTTTTATTTTTGAACGTCAGTTCACATTTGTAGGTGGATCATCAGTGTTAGAGCTAAAATTAGCATGTTTAAAGTGATTTTCATGCTTCCAGGGGCTCGGGAAGTTAATTAAATACCATTTGGAGGCATTTAATGTTCGAGCAAAAACGGCTGATTTTCTACAAAAGAGATAACACCCCCCCATTACGTCATGCTTCAGAAATGTGGAAAATGGTCCGTTTTCAAATGTTTTATTTTTGAACGTCAGTTCACATTTGTAGGTGGATCATCAGTGTTAGAGCTAAAATTAGCATGTTTAAAGTGATTTTCATGCTTCCAGGGGCTCGGGAAGTTAATTAAATACCATTTGGAGGCATTTAATGTTCGAGCAAAAACGGCTGATTTTCGACAAAAGAGATAACACCCCCCCATTACGTCATGCTTCAGAAATGTGGAAAATGGTCCGTTTTCAAATGTTTTATTTTTGAACGTCAGTTCACATTTGTAGGTGGATCATCAGTGTTAGAGCTAAAATTAGCATGTTTAAAGTGATTTTCATGCTTCCAGGGGCCCAAAACACAAGATTTATGGAATGGTTAAAAGTGCATGAAAATGGCCAATTTACTCACTCTGAGTTCTCAAAAAGGGTTTCTTCACCCCGGGAAGTTAATTAAATACCATTTGGAGGCATTTAATGTTCGAGCAAAAACGGCTGATTTTCGACAAAAGAGATAACACCCCCCCATTACGTCATGCTTCAGAAATGTGGAAAATGGTCCGTTTTCAAATGTTTTATTTTTGAACGTCAGTTCACATTTGTAGGTGGATCATCAGTGTTAGAGCTAAAATTAGCATGTTTAAAGTGATTTTCATGCTTCCAGGGGCTCGGGAAGTTAATTAAATACCATTTGGAGGCATTTAATGTTCGAGCAAAAACGGCTGATTTTCGACAAAAGAGATAACACCCCCCCATTACGTCATGCTTCAGAAATGTGGAAAATGGTCCGTTTTCAAATGTTTTATTTTTGAACGTCAGTTCACATTTGTAGGTGGATCATCAGTGTTAGAGCTAAAATTAGCATGTTTAAAGTGATTTTCATGCTTCCAGGGGCTCGGGAAGTTAATTAAATACCATTTGGAGGCATTTAATGTTCGAGCAAAAACGGCTGATTTTCGACAAAAGAGATAACACCCCCCCATTACGTCATGCTTCAGAAATGTGGAAAATGGTCCGTTTTCAAATGTTTTATTTTTGAACGTCAGTTCACATTTGTAGGTGGATCATCAGTGTTAGAGCTAAAATTAGCATGTTTAAAGTGATTTTCATGCTTCCAGGGGCTCGGGAAGTTAATTAAATACCATTTGGAGGCATTTAATGTTCGAGCAAAAACGGCTGATTTTCGACAAAAGAGATAACACCCCCCCATTACGTCATGCTTCAGAAATGTGGAAAATGGTCCGTTTTCAAATGTTTTATTTTTGAACGTCAGTTCACATTTGTAGGTGGATCATCAGTGTTAGAGCTAAAATTAGCATGTTTAAAGTGATTTTCATGCTTCCAGGGGCTCGGGAAGTTAATTAAATACCATTTGGAGGCATTTAATGTTCGAGCAAAAACGGCTGATTTTCGACAAAAGAGATAACACCCCCCCATTACGTCATGCTTCAGAAATGTGGAAAATGGTCCGTTTTCAAATGTTTTATTTTTGAACGTCAGTTCACATTTGTAGGTGGATCATCAGTGTTAGAGCTAAAATTAGCATGTTTAAAGTGATTTTCATGCTTCCAGGGGCTCGGGAAGTTAATTAAATACCATTTGGAGGCATTTAATGTTCGAGCAAAAACGGCTGATTTTCGACAAAAGAGATAACACCCCCCCATTACGTCATGCTTCAGAAATGTGGAAAATGGTCCGTTTTCAAATGTTTTATTTTTGAACGTCAGTTCACATTTGTAGGTGGATCATCAGTGTTAGAGCTAAAATTAGCATGTTTAAAGTGATTTTCATGCTTCCAGGGGCTCGGGAAGTTAATTAAATACCATTTGGAGGCATTTAATGTTCGAGCAAAAACGGCTGATTTTCGACAAAAGAGATAACACCCCCCCATTACGTCATGCTTCAGAAATGTGGAAAATGGTCCGTTTTCAAATGTTTTATTTTTGAACGTCAGTTCACATTTGTAGGTGGATCATCAGTGTTAGAGCTAAAATTAGCATGTTTAAAGTGATTTTCATGCTTCCAGGGGCCCAAAACACAAGATTTATGGAATGGTTAAAAGTGCATGAAAATGGCCAATTTACTCACTCTGAGTTCTCAAAAAGGGTTTCTTCACCCCGGGAAGTTAATTAAATACCATTTGGAGGCATTTAATGTTCGAGCAAAAACGGCTGATTTTCGACAAAAGAGATAACACCCCCCCATTACGTCATGCTTCAGAAATGTGGAAAATGGTCCGTTTTCAAATGTTTTATTTTTGAACGTCAGTTCACATTTGTAGGTGGATCATCAGTGTTAGAGCTAAAATTAGCATGTTTAAAGTGATTTTCATGCTTCCAGGGGCTCGGGAAGTTAATTAAATACCATTTGGAGGCATTTAATGTTCGAGCAAAAACGGCTGATTTTCGACAAAAGAGATAACACCCCCCCATTACGTCATGCTTCAGAAATGTGGAAAATGGTCCGTTTTCAAATGTTTTATTTTTGAACGTCAGTTCACATTTGTAGGTGGATCATCAGTGTTAGAGCTAAAATTAGCATGTTTAAAGTGATTTTCATGCTTCCAGGGGCTCGGGAAGTTAATTAAATACCATTTGGAGGCATTTAATGTTCGAGCAAAAACGGCTGATTTTCGACAAAAGAGATAACACCCCCCCATTACGTCATGCTTCAGAAATGTGGAAAATGGTCCGTTTTCAAATGTTTTATTTTTGAACGTCAGTTCACATTTGTAGGTGGATCATCAGTGTTAGAGCTAAAATTAGCATGTTTAAAGTGATTTTCATGCTTCCAGGGGCTCGGGAAGTTAATTAAATACCATTTGGAGGCATTTAATGTTCGAGCAAAAACGGCTGATTTTCGACAAAAGAGATAACACCCCCCCATTACGTCATGCTTCAGAAATGTGGAAAATGGTCCGTTTTCAAATGTTTTATTTTTGAACGTCAGTTCACATTTGTAGGTGGATCATCAGTGTTAGAGCTAAAATTAGCATGTTTAAAGTGATTTTCATGCTTCCAGGGGCCCAAAACACAAGATTTATGGAATGGTTAAAAGTGCATGAAAATGGCCAATTTACTCACTCTGAGTTCTCAAAAAGGGTTTCTTCACCCCGTGAAGTTAATTAAATACCATTTGGAGGCATTTAATGTTCGAGCAAAAACGGCTGATTTTCGACAAAAGAGATAACACCCCCCCATTACGTCATGCTTCAGAAATGTGGAAAATGGTCCGTTTTCAAATGTTTTATTTTTGAACGTCAGTTCACATTTGTAGGTGGATCATCAGTGTTAGAGCTAAAATTAGTATGTTTAAAGTGATTTTCATGCTTCCAGGGGCTCGGGAAGTTAATTAAATACCATTTGGAGGCATTTATTGTTCGAGCAAAAACGGCTGATTTTCGACAAAAGAGATAACACCCCCCCATTACGTCATGCTTCAGAAATGTGGAAAATGGTCCGTTTTCAAATGTTTTATTTTTGAACGTCAGTTCACATTTGTAGGTGGATCATCAGTGTTAGAGCTAAAATTAGCATGTTTAAAGTGATTTTCATGCTTCCAGGGGCTCGGGAAGTTAATTAAATACCATTTGGAGGCATTTAATGTTCGAGCAAAAACGGCTGATTTTCGACAAAAGAGATAACACCCCCCCATTACGTCATGCTTCAGAAATGTGGAAAATGGTCCGTTTTCAAATGTTTTATTTTTGAACGTCAGTTCACATTTGTAGGTGGATCATCAGTGTTAGAGCTAAAATTAGCATGTTTAAAGTGATTTTCATGCTT
>NW_028241296.1:0-18557 GCF_964263255.1 Lissotriton vulgaris
GTGTGTGTGTATATATATATATATATATTCACAGAAAAAACCATAGGTTATAGACCATATATAGTTAGGAATTTGCATTTACAAAACCTTGAAAATTCAGTGAAAAAACCATAGGTTATAGACCATATATAGTTAGGGATTTGCATTTACAAAACCTTATTTTACTCGCATAAAACCATTGAAATTCCATATATAGTTAGTTGCGCTAACTATATATCGCGCACCCGCAATCCACTGCTGATGATGTCACATATTACATCATTCATGACATGGTCAGTGACATCACTGATGACATCACTGATGACAACATCCAGTGACTGTATTTTTCTGTAAAGTGTAAATATGTCTTACATATTGAAGAATGAGTGGATGTATAAGTGTCTGGATGAAGGATTTAGTAGGTGCATGACTGACTGTATGAGTGAGTGATTAAATATGTCTCACTGAGTGCATGGGTTAGTGACTAAACTGTCTTAATTTGTGCATTATTATGTCTGTTGTTCTGTAAACTGCTGCATGTGTTGATCAGTAGCTATATGAGTAACTATATGGGTTATTGATTGGTTGCCCAAGTATTTGTATGGGAGACTGAGTGTGTGTGTGGGTGGCTGGGAGGTGTATGACTCTGTGCATAGATGTGTGAGCAGTTGATTCACTAGATGTATGGGCTCAAGAGTGCATGTGGAAACAGCTGTATGGGCGGTTGACTGTGTGCATGAGTGTATTGGTGAGTGAATGGATATCTCAGTGCTACATGTCAAAGTAAGTACATATGTAAACACAGTACATGTGAGAGTTGACATATATAAATTACTGTGCATAAGAGCCAGTGAATGTGTGAGTGGCTGTATGGATCATTGAGAACTTGTATCAGTGATTGTATAAGAGAGTAAATATGTGTTCGAATATGTTTGAATAAGTAAGGTGTGTATAAATGTATAGTTGAGGAAATGGAGGTGTGATTGATTCTTTGCATGACTGACTAGGTGTGTGAGTAACTCCATGAATGAGTGACAGTCTGTAAGTGTCTGTTTACACTGAGTGTATCTAAGGTTATATTAGAGTCTGAAGAGGTTCATCGTATTATCATATGAATGATGTCATCAGTGATGTGATCAGTCATGTCAAATGAGATGTCATCAGTGATTTCATCAGTGATGTCATTTGAGATGTCATTTGAGATGTCATCAGTGATGTCATCAGTGATGTCACTGACCATGTCATGAATGATGTAATATGTGACATCATCAGCAGTGGATTGCGGGTGCGCGATATATAGTTAGCGCAACTAACTATATATGGAATTTCAATGGTTTTATGCGAGTAAAATAAGGTTTTGTAAATGCAAATCCCTAACTATATATGGTCTATAACCTATGGTTTTTTCACTGAATTTTCAAGGTTTTGTAAATGCAAATTCCTAACTATATATGGTCTATAACCTATGGTTTTTTCTGTGAATTTCATTGGTTTTTTAAAAGCTAACATCTGTAACTGTAAAATGTATTCTTCTTTAAATCTTAAAATATATTTTAGATGTTTATTAATAATTTTTTTTTAAATATTTTTTTTCCTTCGCTTCTAGTTCGCGAACCGGGAAGCTTTCCGTTAGCTCATCTTGATGCCGCGACCTAGTCCGCGAACCGGTCAACGTTACGTTAGCGGAACTGTGACGCGTCGCGGAAGCGCGACGTATCACGTTGTCGCGTAATGCGTCTAATGACGCGCTGCGTTAGCGCTCCCGGAAGTGCTCCGGACCGCGAACCGGAAGCGATCCGAGACGCGGCGCGCACCGCGTAACGTAAGCGGAACAGGTCATGTGACTTGTTTATCAAACTTTTCATTGGTTCATTTCACTTTTGGTTTCCAAATGATGTATGACTAGGTCATGTGACCTAAAAATAACACTTTTCATTGGTTCAGAACTTTTGCTTTTCCCAAATCATGTAAACCCCTCCTTATTTCCTCACTCTGACTTTCATCTTGGTGAGAGAAAGACCATTTACCTATAATTGAGCAATGGCTTCTGTACTTGCTGCAGCTGGTGGACCCCCACCACCACCTCAACCTCCTCATAAGAAGAGAGGACCACCAAGTCAATTTACCTCCAACAGAGAGCAGGAAGAGGAGGAAGAAGAAGAAGAGGATCCAGATCAACAACAATTTATCCCAGAGTTGCCCCGTGTTTCAAAGAGAAAAACTAGTTTCATCTGGCAGTTTTTTTCCATCCCTCCAGGGGAGAAGAAGGTGAATGCGAAATATGCCACCTGCCTCATCTGTGATTACAGATTGTCAAGAGGCACAGAGAAGAAATATAGTATGGGCAACTATACTATGCATCGACATATGACCAGGTGGCATCCCTTGAACTACAGCCGGGCTGAGTTAAGGGACCTACAAGACAATCCCCCGACAACTCCTGTGGCCAGATCTACCTCATCAATGTCTTTGTCAGGAAGAGAGGCACAGGAAACTGTGCCAAATATTCAACCAAATTTCCAACATATGAGGTTTACTTGTATATATTGCGGTGCTATGTTGTCGTATGGGAACATGAGCATCAACTTGATTAATATGGTGTTCGAAAACCATAAGTGCCCTAATGCACCCAAGAAGTAATTTTTTTTTTGCTCCTGTTGAGCCGTTTTCAATGCCTGTTTTTTTGTTGTTTCCCCTCCATAAAAAACACAAAAAAAACATAAAACTGTTCTAAAAATACAAAAAAATCAAAAAATGTTCAGAAAAAAAAAAATATATATATAAAACAACAAAAACAACAAAAAAAAGTTCTTTTCAGAACTACCTCCCCTTTCAAATAAAATTGCTAGAATGTTTATCACTCTGGCAAGCTCTATTTCTTTTGGTTCGCTTCAAGTTCACTGACCGGTTCGCGAACTTTAAGCGAACTAAAAAAATATTTTTTAAAAAAAAAGAAGAGTTAGTATAAGGGAAGTAAACAGAGAATAATGTAAAAAGAAAGACAGCTATAGAGAGTAAATGAGAGATAGTGTCAGTGACATCATCAGCAGTGCATTGCGGGTAAAAAGAGTAGAAAACATTTACCTTATAATTCTTGTTACCTTTTTAAAATATTTTTTCATACTTTCAATCTGTGAAACAGAGAACAAACATTTCCAAAAATATTAAAACATGTACTTAAAAATTAGAAAAGACAAGGGAAAAGGTTCAAGAACAAACAGTTTTTCAACAACTTTGACATTTACAGAAGTCTCTGCTTCTCTACGTCCCCTACACAATCCTAAATATATATATTTTACAAAAAACTGTATCTTGATGTTGAATAACTGAGGCCTATTTTGGAACATGGTGCTTTTTTTGCACTGCTAATGTCTCACAATAGTGATGCAAATGCAGCGCAAAAAAGATGTAAAGCCATCATAAAATTGTGTCTAACATTTTAAATGATTGTTTTAGGATGCAAATAAGATGTGTACTTTCAAGAGCTTTCTTTGAGGTGAGGCCTATTTCTTTTTTTTAAAAAAAAAACAGTACCCAGAAGTACAGCACTGTAAGCATTAAAATTGACACTTACAGAAAACTCAGCTTCTCCATATCTACCTCACATTTCTAAATGTATATCATAAGTACAAAAAGCATAACATTAATTATACATGTTAAATGGTTTATTTTTGCTGTTCTCAGAATGTATCAAATTTCACTTAAATCAGTGACTTGAAGATATTCATCATGTAACAGCGGGGAAAAAAAAACACAATCAAAATGACTGTGTTTAAAAAACCCATACAACCTAAGAAATCTGATTTCAAAACTCCTTAAAATTAACTTACTTTCAATGACGTCGAAGGATCTCCTATGAACAGCATCCACTCTGTTGTGCTATAAATATTTTCAGCCCGCCACTTTCTGAAAGAAAACCTCCATCGATACGAAAAATATGTTACATAGAAAAAAAGACTTCTCTCATTCTATCACATGTTTCCACTAGGCCAAATCATGTTGCCGCGATTCGCAAGTCTTGTAATTCTTCCAATCAAATCCCGACATTTTCTATTTTCGCAACTTGCAAAAAGAAAACATTTGAGATTATTTTCACAATCCTGGACTACTAATATCTTACTCTTCTTTGTCACTCATGTTCTCCTTTTCCTATGACACTGATACTGCTTACTATGAAGCAGACTTACTTGCATCAGGTTTATATAGTCGGATTTTACAAAATAACATTATAATTAAAAGTTTTGGACCAATAATCTAGACAGCATTGCAGACTTACATTCCCTCAACTTGATGAACCTTTTCCAATTCTTCACAGGAAATCTCGAGATTCTTTCTTTAAAATTTTGGTTTTAAAAACACCAGGTAAGAATTTTTAAGGTCAAACGGCAATTTTTTTTTGAAACTTACAACGGAATCATTGCAGAATGACCAGCCGTTTCGAGACTTTAAATAAGCTGTATAATGTCCTGAAGTTGTTGAAGGACCATCGTGATAGATAATTGCTACAGTTACAAAAGTCCTTCCTGATATTGAAAGCTGAGAAGCCACAAAATTTTTTATTAAAGTTGACAATTTTGATCCATCAGGCCTACATCGTTGCATCATTAAAATGACATACTGTCCATATCTACGTATAAGTAATGTTGACATCATTTCAGATTTACATTGGCTACACTCCATGTTGTGATCCGCTGCATTTACTAGCTTATTAAAGGAGACTGATTTACTGTCTGGCAAAGTTAAATATATAAATCTTTCTGAGTCTACACTAGTAGTACTTGATACCCTACAATTCTCGCAGTCATGCTGCCATTGATAAGAAAGCCCAAACAGGTGATCTACATCTACACCCTCAACTTGCAATACATCAAGCATATACATTAAAAACTCCTGACAATCTTGCTGATTATTTTCAGAGAAGTCTGTTTGACCTGAACATTCATCTAACAGATAACGAACTTCAGACACACTTTCTACTTTTGTTCGATCAGTGCTACATTTCTCGAAAACAGAATTCAACAAACAGCATAAAATTTGTTCAGAATTCAACAGAATCTGTTCTTTTAAACTCTCTAGTGAAAAGAGAACATTAACCACTACATTTGCATAGCAGTTGACACCAGAACTGTTTTCAAATTGAAAACCGACAACATCTTCAACAGAATCCACTTTCTTTCTGCTAACAATTTTCGGTTCATTGACTTTTAGTCTTTTTGCAACAACCTCCCTACTATTACTGCTATTTCTACGTTTGCGGCCTACCACACGTTTCTCAAACAAAGGATATTGAGGCAAATGTGGCGCATACTCTCTTCTTAACCTATTGTATTCCTTAACACAATCTAGATCCGCACAAATGTTTGTGACATCACAGTCAATCAAGTACAATCCCGATAAAGTTCTAACTCGTGACAATGCCACATATGCCATACCCTCCTTGAACACAGAACTGCCAATATTCACCAATGCACAGTCTACACTTAAACCTTGCGATTTATGGATTGTCACCGCATATGCCAAGCAAACAGGAAACTGTTTACGGCGAACATATAAATCTTTAACAAGCAAAAACCTAGCAGAACAACGACCAATTTGCTGTACTTCCTCAATGCCATCAAATTTAATTCTTAAAAATTCTATTCCATCTCTATTTCTGTATTTCTCAAAATCAACAACATTACCCATTGATCCATTTACCAGACCTCTTTCTACATGTAAATTCCTTCTCAAAATAATTCGGCAATTTAAACACACATTCAAAGTCTTTTCAAAACCCGCTGTTTTAGATATAGTCTTCTCTAATGAATCCAATTTTGATTTCAAATTGTCTGACAAAATAATTGTTGATCCCATATGCTCTAATTTGTCGATAGCTTCAAGTTTCACAATCTCTTGCTTTTCTAAATTCAACATTTTGTTGTTGAAGATGGCACATTCTGCAAGAGTTGGCATGAGACATATCCCGGATTTCTTCTCAGTAATTTTCTGAAAAATATTCTCAGGCACAATCTCTTGTTTGGGATATAAATTTGACAGTAATCGTGCATTTAAAGCTTCTTTCCCATGCTCAGTCACTTTTCCAATTCTAATATCTTGTAGAATATTCTTGTAATCTTCATCCTTTGCCTGACGCATATTTTGATGCAGTTCTGCATAATTGAAGTTTAACCATATATTGACGTTGCCAATGCTCCATAGGCACTTCCTGGTATCTTCATGCGTGAGTATTTTGAACACAGGTTGACCTTTTACTGGTGTCAGCTGCAGAAGATCTCCGAAAACAATGATGTGTTTCCCACCAAATAACACATCATATTCAGTTTTAAGTACTTCTTGCATTCTCAAATGCACAAAGGCAAGCATGACATTGGAAACCATGCTTACTTCGTCAATGATAAGTAGTTTCATTTTCCTCAAGACTCTTGAAACTTCACAGCAAGCATCTCCAGATAACTTGTTGTATTGTAATTTGTTGTCATGCTCCACCGGCAGCATCAGTAGACGATGCAAAGTAATACCTTTAATGTTATGTGCTGCCAGTCCAGTAGGAGCGGTGACAACACAAGACAGCGATGACTCAGTCCTTTCCTGCAAATAACAAGAGATTGCTTTAATGAGGAAACTTTTTCCAGTTCCCGCTTCTCCACTCACGTACAGTCGGACAGGCTTCAACGATGTACATGAGCACTTGTTCTTCTCATGACTTAATCCGTGCTCAATTTCCGTGGTAACTTCATCATATATTTTCCTCTGCTCAACGTTGAGTTGTTTTTCCAAGTCTTCTAAGTTAACTGAATCCTCCTGAGCATGTTCCATGGCTCTTTCCACTTCATTCATAGCAGTGGCAGCTTCATTTTCGATAATAGGTCCTCCAAGTGGATCTTGACTCAATGAAACAGAACTCTGACTGTCCTGAGAACTGTCTCTGGCAATCTCGGCTGCAATCGTTGCTTCCTGCTCAATTTCCAAAGTTAGCATTTCTTGATATTTAGAAAAAGCAGGACATTCTATGGACTCCTTGGCTGCATTGAAAGAGTCTTCGTAACAGAGGAAATCTCCAAGCAGTTCCTCTTCTGCACGCCAAGGCTTGAAAAGTTGCAAAAGTGCTAAATAAAAAAACTCCTTTTTTTCTGGAGATTCACCACTCAATTTTCGATGGTTTACTAATTGGCATTTTCTTTGCTTGACCAGGCATCCCTCACTTCCAATTACAGCATACACTCCTTTCTCAATATCTTCTTTGATGTTCCTCTTGAATATATAATTTTGGAGAACCTCATATAGACAAACATTCTCAAGGTGACTGCTTCGATTTGGATAATATGTATCCAACATGTTGGTCTTCAAAATGTCGGTACTGTTTGGTTCCTTTTCTGCCAAATACTCAATTTCCCGGACAGGTTTTAGAACTCGATTTCGCGTTGCAGCAAGACCAAGACTCGCCCAAACGAGACTCCTGGATTTGGCATAGAGACTTGCTGAAGACAACCGGTCAGAACATTCGTAAGCTCCGATTTCTCGATGCGACAACATCTTCAGACTGAAACTGTACAACTTCTTGCTGAGGCTCTTTTCATGAGAAATGTCCTCCCACATATCCTTCAGTTCGGTCTTTTCTTTTTTGGTGATGTAAGATGTCACATACCGAGCCACAGCCATACAGTTGTCAGCCACAAACTGTATATCCATGTTAGCATTCCACATGGACAAAATCACTGGGTTGTAGTCATTGATGTACTTGGACTCTTCGTTCCTTTTCAAATTGTATGTATTCTTGGGTGATTTCCTCGTCACATTATGTCGCAGCGAAGACATCAAACTGTTCACTCTTCCTTTAGAAATCACCGGTCGTGGAAAGTTGAAACGACATTTGGTGTAGAACTTGTCCTTGTTTCTGAATTTACGACGACAGTACTTTCCACAACGATGGCTTTGGAAACGTAGAACTTGTTCTCTTAGACTTTTCTTCTCCGTTGCGTTTGGAACAGCACACGTAGAATACTGTTCGATGAAATTCATCACTAAGTCATCCGGATCTGTTCCAAATTTAGGTGCATCCTTGATCCACAACAACATATGTATATGAGGGGCACCTCTTGCTTGGTACTCCTTTCTCCAGAAGAAATCCAACACCTCTCCAAGAGGTGGATTCTTTTTATTTGTGATGAAAGACATCATAGCTTCAAATCTATGATTGAAGTACCTGCATACATTCACTGGATCCAAAGAACACAGTTCTCCAGGTGTCTTGAATTCAATGTTTTCAATATTTCCATTTGCCTCTCGTAGAAATTCAAGTAAGTCTTCCCAGCCATACTCGGCACAGCTCAGAGTGAGGAACCATGTTGGAGTTCCTAAGTTCCTCAGCATACATTTTAAATCACCATGACGACGGTACCAGTACTCATTAGTACCACGCTGACACGCCATGAGATTAATTAAGTGAGAATCCAAAATACTGTCTTGGACATTGACTTTATGCATAAAGTCACTTGCCGAGATGTTTCGCATCTGTATACCACTTTTTAAGATGTGGTTCACTGCATATGACAGTCCAGACAGATCGCTTTCAAACAGGAGATGAAACAAATAGGGAATGCATTGCCGAAACCTAGGATCTGCTGCATACAATCGTAAAGTCCGGTATTCAGACGCAGGAATTTGATGAGGTCGCTCATCATATCTTCCTCCTTGACCTGTGGGAAATAGCTGTGGGAAACACCGAGCTTCCAAACTTTCCTCCCAAACACTAATGGGACTCCCTTTGGCTTGTTTCATTTGAAACAACTCAATAGCATTCCCCATGACTTCCTTGGAATGCAAAGGATGAACACTATAATGTTCATATATTTCTTCACTTTTAGAGGCCTGTACTTTCTCAATTTGGCCAGCACACAAATCGCTATCCTCTTCATCACTTACTTCCTCTTCTGCAACATATACATTCTTATAGTACTTATTATTTTTCTTCAAATACACTGTTGCCTTTTTGACTTTCCTAACATCCACTAAATCTTGCCATATTTTCTTATTCTTTGTCGGAACCCCATTAACCAAGATAACCAGAGGTTCCTCTTCCACTTTTTCTATTCCAATTGTGTTAATGTTTTTGTTCAAATCTAGAGGCAAATAAACAACTCTTCCCTTTAATCCTCTCTGTAAATCTGCTGGAGGCAACTTCCCTGTCTTTGGCTCCATTCTTACAATAGCCTGAAAGGGATGGATACTTTGAATCAAAATAGATTCATAAGTATTTAAATCCTTCAATTCAGAAGGAATCTCAACCAATTCCAGATTATTATGAACTGCCCTAGCAGGCATCTGGTTTTGGTTTAATTTATTACAACAATAAGTACACACACGTTGATCCGATCCCAAATCAAAATAATTTTCTACCATCAAGTATGTGGCAAAATCCTTCCATTCACTATTATTTTCCCTTTCACTTTTTGCATATAAATCCACTACCTTAGTCTGATTCTTATAATAAGTGCGTCGACAACATACACAAGTGAAATTAGGCCTCTCACTTGATTTCATCTGAAACGTGGCAATTTCCTTCTGAAAATTATCTGTACTGGAAACCTGTACATTATCTTCCACATTACCCTCTACTTCTGGGTCAATTTGAACATTCTCATCTTTACTACCAAAGTAACAAAACTCAATTTCTTCACAAATATTCTTCACATCTATTTCAGAACCATGCAAAAGAGCAGCACATAATTGTTTAAGCATAATTGCTGGACTCTTAGCATAATACAACATTCTCACTAATTTTCTCACTTTATTATGATGCACTGCTAGCATCCTGAAATGATGAAAAACACTCTGGCATACTCTCCTGGAAAGACAAGCCAGTGAATGACCACGCAAACCTGTCATTTGTCTCACTCTGCAAGGATCTAAATCTTGCAACAACTTCATTTTCTGCTTCAAACTTTTCTTATTAAATGTCCGTATAAAATCACAAAGCAAATTGATGGAAACCTGTCGCACACTGCAAATAGAACTACACTTCCAAATGTACACAGGACCCTTAGGACGTCTTCCTAAAACCTCATCACTTAGCGCCTCTTCTGTCTCTGTTGTCACAAGTTGTTCTTTTTCAACTGGACAACCATCCTTCACTTCATAAGCTCGACCACTGATGTCAACTGCATGCACCAAATCATTATCCTGAAAATAAGTCTCCTCATTAAAAAATGCCTCAGAACTTGAACTATGCATCCATTCTCCGGAAAAAACTTCACAAAAGTTAGTACGATTTACTACTCTCTTCCATCTACTTTTTGTTTTTAAATCAGAAATTACCTTGCTTAGTTTCCTAATTCTATTGATTACCAAAATAAACAACTTTCGCTTAATTTCAAAAGCATGATCAATAATTTTCTCTACATTTTTCTTCTTCTTATAAAATGCCGCTTTCTGTTGGCCTTTCTTTTTAATATTTTTCAATAAATTAACTAATATCCTATTACGGAACATTCGATTTCGAATGTCCCTAAACTGTTGTTTCCTTCTACTATCATGCACAGAGTTATCTCTTCCTCTACCAGTAACATTTGTGATGGGTCTCTCCTTTCCATTTAAATTACTTTTCTTTTTGTGAACTGAAACATTTTTTTGAGCAAAACTTTTTTTACTACAAATATTTCTTAAGAATGATTTCGTGCTCTTACCCGGACCTTTCTTGGTGTTTTGACAAGTATTTGGGGAAGAGGACTGCTGCAATAAAACATCATCCTGCTGTCTTTGACGTTTTCTAGCCTTTCTTATTCTACTTTTGGAAGGCATTTTACAAACTATGAAAGAATCTGCAGTTGAATCTGTGGAAAAATATAATATAAAATGTTATTAACCACTATTACCAAACAGTAAATAAATAACAGTCATCTAAAACTTAATGCCGTACTAATTATTTAACATAGCAAATATTTTCCACCAGCACTGCATCACAAAAATGACACTCAATGGTACAAAACAGGCATACAACACTCATAAATCACTCCCTAATATTTTAAATCATTAATTCAGGATGACGATAAGATGTAGCCTATCTAAAGATTTGTTTAGGCCCAGATCTTTAGACTGGGGTGAATGTGTGTCATTGATCCACATTCAGTCCATCACCTGTTTTGTTTATTTGAGGTGAGGCCAACACATGGTTGCAGATAAGATTATCACTGAAAAAAACCAAGGTAAAAAAACATGTGAAGGCCTACCAATGAAGTAAATCATTAAATGAAAACCAATACATTTCTGGAAATATGCACTACTAGTGCTTCATAAGATGTTTTGGGTCATATTTATAAGGCATTTGAGTGTCTAGTATGCTATTTTACGTTGTTCATGGTGCAAATTTATTGTAAATACGCTCCCACCTGCGGTTGGCAAATTTAGATTTTGATTATGGGAGTTAGATAGGCATGTTAATAATTTCCCAAAAATGGTGTATAACCCCAAACAACCTTTGAAGCAAATGCTCTTAGCCATGTTATCCACCTCCCATTGGATAACATGGCTAAGAAGTGCTTGCAAATGTGAAAAAAAACGGCCGCAATGCATGAATATCGCAGATAAATCAGCGATATTCATACATTTTCAAGCAAATGCTCTTAGCCATGTTATCCACTTCCTATTAAATAACATGGCTAAGAACTGCTCAGGGCCTCATGAGGAACGCTTTCCATTTAAAAAGGGAAAAATAACATCAAAAACACTAAAATGCCTTCTAAATATGACCCCAAACAACCTATGAAGCTCTAACAGTACATATCCTGAAATTTAATTGATTTCAAAATTCGTTTTTAAACACAGCATATAAATCAATTGTATACCTGCATTCATGAAGAAATGACTAAAAATGTCCTTGAGACACATGATTGTGTTTTCTGGAATGCCCTAGCACCATTTTTGAGACACTATTAACATGGCTAGGTAACTCCCATAATCAAAATTTAAATTTGCCAAGCGCAAGTGGGAGCGTATTTACAAGACACTTGCCCCAAGAGGAACGCTTTCCATTTAGAAAGGTAAACATAAAATCAAAGACACTAAAATGCCTTCTAAATATAGCCCCAAACAACCTATGAAGCTCTAAAAGTACATATCAAGAAATGTAATTGTTTATCACAAATGCGATTAAAAACAGCCGCAATGCATGAATATCGCTGAAAAGTCAACGATATTCATGCATTATCCAGCAAATGCTCTTAGCCATGTTATCCACCTCCCATTGGATAACATGGCTAAGAACTGCTCGCAAATGCGAAAAAAAACGGCCGCAATGCATGAATATCGCAGAAAAGTCAGCGATATTCATGCATTTTCCAGCAAATGCTCTTAGCCATGTTATCCACTTCCTATTAAATAACATGGCTAAGAACTGCTCAGGGCCCCATGAGGAACGCTTTCCATTTAAAAAGGGAAAAATAACATCAAAGACACTAAAATGCCTTCTAAATATGACCCCAAACAACCTATGAAGCTCTAACAGTACATATCCTGAAATTTAATTGATTTCAAAATTCGTTTTTAAACACAGCATATAAATCAATTGTATACCTGCATTCATGAAGAAATGACTAAAAATGTCCTTGAGACACATGAAAGTGTTTTCTGGAATGCCCTAGCACCATTTTTGGGACACTATTAACATGGCTAGGTAACTCCCATAATCAAAATCTAAATTTGCCAAGCGCAAGTGGGAGCGTATTTACAAGACACTTGCCCCAAGAGGAACACTTTCCATTTAAAAAGGTAAACATAACATCGCAGAAAAGTCAGCAATATTCATGCATTTTCCAGCAAATGCTCTTAGCCATGTTATCCACTTCCTATTAAATAACATGGCTAAGAACTGCTCAGGGCCCCATGAGGAACGCTTTCCATTTAAAAAGGGAAAAATAACATCAAAGACACTAAAATGCCTTCTAAATATGACCCCAAACAACCTATGAAGCTCTAACAGTACATATCCTGAAATTTAATTGATTTCAAAATTCGTTTTTAAACACAGCATATAAATCAATTGTATACCTGCATTCATGAAGAAATGACTAAAAATGTCCTTGAGACACATGAAAGTGTTTTCTGCAATTCCCTAGCACCATTTTTGGGACACTATTAACATGGCTAGGTAACTCCCATAATCAAAATCTAAATTTGCCAAGCACAAGTGGGAGCGTATTTACAAGACACTTGCCCCATGAGGAACACTTTACATTTTAAAAGGAAAACATAACATCTAAGACACTCAAATACCTTATAAATATGGCTCAAAACAACCTATGAAGCTCTAGCAGTACATATCCAGAAATGTAATTGATTTCTTAAATCGTTTTTAAAAACAACATATCTGTTTCAGCTTACATAACAAACCATGGAATGGGCTCCATGTACCACAATAACTTGTGTTACTGCATGCCAGAATGTTACACCAAATATGCAATTGCAATTTCTCTATAAAACTAATTCTATTACTATATCACTAGAGACAAAACCACATTTTAAAAACACAGCTTTCTTCATCATTTTCTCCTTAAATCATACTATTCTCTATCTAAATTAAATAAATCTTTTCTCACCTTAGCAAATATTGTTTGAGTTTTGAAAACAGTCTCAGAAATACACCAAATTGTCTTCAGCAGAAGAAAAAGGATGCACTCCAAAGGCTGCAGCTATTGAAAGCACAGAAATACAGATATTCATTTCACATATCTCTCATATTAGCCAATCATACCTCTTCCCTCACTTTTTTCAAATCAAAACCCTTCCCCCCTCTGCCCTCTCTCCCTTGTTTCCATAGCAACCACCTCCTGGAAGACCTCTCATGTTTGCAAATTCACACAACAATGTTTCAATTGAACTCTGAACTCTCAGTGCACCTGCGTATCCAGTGCAATCTTTCATTAAATGTTTCTTCCTTGACCATTCAAATTACATGTTTCAAAGAACACATCCATGCACCCTAACTTTCTGTTTTCAGAAATGGAAATGCACCAATCACTGCTAATGAATCATTAGCATTGTAAATCCACAGTTTTTTTTCTTTAGAAACTCCTACTGTTTCAACTGCCCTTTCATTACCACACTTCATCTGACTGCAGAACAACCTTCTCCCACCATGTTTAAGGTCTGGATTGTTGGACATAGTTACATCCACTGGGCTCAAAGGTATGCTGAGAGCAGAAACTTACCTAACCTCAATTTACAAGATGTGGAAATTAAGTGGTTGGGCCAAAGAGGATTAAAATGTCACCAATTGATACCATTGGTGAAAACCTTTATGCATTTGCCAAAACCTGACCTGTTAATAGTGCACTGTGGAGGTAATGATTTGGGCACTTTGACAGGGGTAGGTCTGGAAATGCTTTTAAAGGACACCTTTGAGCAATTAATGGCACTTTTTCCTCAAACTGCCTTGGTATATTCCAATATATGCCAAAGACAGAAATGGAGGTGGTCCAACCAATTTTGTCCACAAATTGAGAAAGCGAGGAAGCATGTAAACAAATCTGTTTCAGCTTACATGAGAGACCATGGAATGGGCTCTCTGTACAACAATAACTTGCGTTACTACATGCAAGATATCTACAGAGGAGATGGAGTTCACTTCTCAGATGAGGGCAACAGAATTTTCATTCTGAATTTAAGACTGTGCATTGGTACCTACTTATAAGTACCTAAATGTACCATAAACCCAAAAGCTCTTCTCAGAGCTACCCTACATCTGATCACTCACAATTATTATTTTTTTCTAACTTTTTTCACTAATTTTCCACAAAATTCGCTCCCCGGAGCGCTACCCGGTTCGCGAACCGAAAGCTAACCTCGCGGAATTTTTAAAAAAAAGTTTTTTTTCCGCACATATAAGCCTCCTCAGCCACGCTCAGAAAACCTAGGGGGTCAAGATAAGTCTACCATGACCCCTTCTACCCATTCTAAACATTATTTGCCCTCCATCTTGTATCTTAATGCGACCGAAACACAAAATGGTGGACTCCCGTGACGCTTAAGGTTCGCGAACCGGGCCGCTTCCCGGAAAGCGGTCCTAAAAAAAGGCGGGAAAGTAATTTACAGAAAAACGACTAGAGACACTCTCACCAAATATAGATTAGCTCATACTACATAACAATCCCTTTCATTTTCACAAATTTGATTGAAATTCCATTTAGCCATGAAGCCTGTAGACCTCTCTAAGTACCGTGAGGTAAATTACTTCACAAAACACATCTGAAGTGTTGGAATTCACAACCAATGAAAATGTTACTTTCATTTTCTACTTTTATTACCTGACATTTGATTGGTTATATACCTGTATATATATAAAGGGAGAGAAGGAAACACAGCCATTTTGACTACTACTTGTTGTTGTATATATCATTTAGAATATCACTAATAACATCAACTTGTTTCTAAAGGTAAGTTGTTATTTTTAAAACTGAAGTATATTGTGCACTATAAGTAAATATGGTAAAATTTTTCAGATAGTTATATACTATCCCTCTGTAAGAGTTAGACATTGAGAAAGGCTTCTTTATTATAATTATGGACTGATTTAGGTTTCTGTGGTATAATTATGAATTTACTTAGGCTTCTTCACAGGCACTTTTTAATAGTACTACTTCACGCCTGAAACCATACAGTGCCCATAGATTACTTCTCTGTTATAAACTCACAAATGCCTGTCTGAACTTAAACCCAACAGTGCCCTATCTCTACTGATATATTTATTTTTTATGCAAATTACAGCAATAAAATGGAAGGTGAGCAAAATGTTTCCTTCGAAATTGTTCTGGAGAACAACACAGAAAAAGTTATTGAGGACAATGATGACTCAGATTTCATGGATGAATCACGGGACCATGAATTAGTTCAATGTGTAGAATCTGTGGATCATTTACTTCATTATGATGACGGTCAAATGTTGGAACTTATGTTCACTGAACAAGAACACATATCAGACAGTGAAATGCTAGACGTTGTATTAAATTTTGAAAAACAATCCGAAAAATAAAATTGTATGTAATATTAAAAAATTGTTTGAGTCTTTAATCATTTTTATATGTAATTCATAAACTAGTTAAATGTTAGAAATGTTATTAAATTTTGAAACACAATCACAATAATAAATAATTTATTAAAAAATTAAAAAATTAAAAAATAATCAACAAAACCAACAAATAATTAACATACAGTATTAGAAAAGTCTTTCATTCTTTTATCCATAAAGTTCGCTGCCCAGAACGCTTTCCGGTTCGCGAACTTGGCGCTTACCCTCCTAGGCCCTTTTAAAACCTCCACATAAAACCTAGGGGGTCAACGAGGATCTACTATGCCCCCTTATGGTAATTTCCCCCTTTGTTTTGGCCTCCTCTTGTCTCTCGATCCTACCGAGAGACAAGATGGCGGCCGCTCCGGACTGTTTAGAATGTTGACAGACACCGGAGGGCCAATCAGCTTCGCATCGCAAAGTTCCGATACGCGAAAGGTTCGCTAACCGGATCGCTGCCCGGAGCGCTGTTACAGATATATATCTTGATTTAAACATTAATTTCTCAAAATCCACTGAAGCACATATATTGAGACCTAGCAAAGGCACATCGGGCTAACAGTCCCTACAATTTTGCCAAGTTTCGTGAAAATCCATTCAGCCGTTCGGGCTAAAAGTGAGTCCAACCGCCCTATGGAAATTAACATGGGAAAAACGCGTTTTGGGACCCCCCTTTTTTCTCGGCCCCCCCTTGACGAACCCCCCCCAAATTTCCAGGAGCTGCTCAGAAACAAAATGTGCCATTTTCCTGAAAATTTCAGCCGATTCTGTCCACAAACGCCAAAGTTATTAGACATAGAATTTTCAGAAATCCCATAGGGAAAAAATCCTAACTATATATACCTACTGGCGACCGCCAGTAGGTAATATATATATATATATATATATATGTATATGTATATATATATATATATATATATATATATATATATATATATATATATATATATATATATATATATATATATATATATATATATATATATATATTGTGCAACTTCCAAACAATGTGCACTGGGGTGGAATTGACATCAGCGTCATCATATTTATCGCTATGAATGTTAAATGGATTATTGCGACATTGTCCAAATATCCTTGATTTTCAGCATATTCATAGCGGCGCATTGTTGCTTTAAATTTCCTAAATCCGGGCCATAGGTTGGACCATGTGATGCATGTGTGGGAGGTGAGGCCCATAGGTGGGGTCAGAACCAACAACATAAAAGAAAACCAAAAATACATATGTGGTGTGTGAACAAGAGTACGCCAGTACTCGAAACGTTGCATTTTGAAGGCTTGTGAATAAATAACCTGCCTGGATATCGTGGGGTCTGTCTCTTCTTTCGCCGCGCAAAGTGGAGGTCTGAAGATTTCTTGTGACATATATATATATATATATATATATATATATATATATATATATATATATATATATATATATATATATATATATATATATATATATATATATATATATATATATTTATATATACATTACCTACTGGCGGTTATCCATAGGAAAATCGTAACATTCTTTTCCCAATAACTTTGGTGCCGGTTGATGAATCTTGGTGAAATTTTACAAAACCTATGGGCAGCACTGGTCCACTCCTATCTTGAAAGTTTCAGGGTGATCCGGCAAGCGGGGGCCAAGAAAAAAAGGGGGTCCCAAAACATCTTTTCTCCATATTAATTTCCATAGGAAATTTTAGACACGGCTACAGCCCGAACTGCTGAACGGAATTACACCAAATTTGGCAAAAAGGTAGCCCTTGGTTCAGAAAGAACTATTTTTTTAAATGGTGTAAACCCATTCAGTAGTTTCTGAGAAAAAAAAACAACATATCAATATATAGAGGAGCGGGGGATCCTCGCACCCTGCCGATCACAAGCTGCATGCTAATTGGCTGTCACCACTTCAAACCGGAAAGTGTTGGCAGCCATCTTGTGCCTCGGTAGAACCAAGGCACAAGGAAAGAGAAAAACAAAGGCGCAGAACAAGAAAAGGGGGCATGGTAGAAACACCCTGACCCCCTAGGCCTGCTCAGGGGGTCCCACAAGAACCCACAGGGCCAACAAAAGCATTGGTTTTTCCAAAAATTGCGAGGTGTGGAGTGTCAGTTGGACATTTGACTCATATAAAACCACAGAAATTCGCCTGTTGCCAACTACATAATGCCTTCAGGTACTTGTAAATCCAGTCATTCTTCAATACACCTTGGCATAGATATATAGGAAAAATATTGAAACTTTACAGAAACACACATTCATTGGATGATGTAATCAGTGATGTCATTTGAGATGTCATCGGAGATGTCATCACTGATGTCACTGACCATGTCATGAGTGATGTAATATGTGACGTCATCAGCAGTGCATTGCAGGCGCGCAAGTTATAGTTAGCTCAACTAACTATAGCAGGCAAATTTATCTGGTTTTATATGAGTCAAATGTCCAACTAACTATAATGTCCCTGAAACCCTATGTTCAGGAGGTAGTTATAGTTAGGACCTACTTTCCA
>NW_028241297.1:0-2000 GCF_964263255.1 Lissotriton vulgaris
TTATTATTATTATTTTATTGGTATGATTATTAGTAGTAATGTTATTGTTGTTATTAATATTGTTAATATTCATGCCGCCCACTCTCTGGACTACGGTCTCTCTATGCTCCTGCACTTGACATGCGGTTCCCCAGTCACTGAGTTCCCACTACCAGCTGCATCCTGCACTCTATCTGCCACCCTCTGCCACAACATGCCCACCAACTGCAAACTCACACTTCCAACCTCATACTGCAAGATCCTATCTACACTCTGTACACCCTGGACAACCTCAGCCATGCACATATACCATAGTCACACTTTAAATATACCCAGCCATACCGTACACATCAGTCATGCCATAGACAACCTCAATCACAGCCTCAGCATCTTCAGGTCTGATTACCACAATCTCAGTCCCACCATACAAAACCTCATTCACACCCTCAGCAACATCACCTCACAGTCTCAGTCACACACCACACAATCTCAGTCACACCCTCAAAGTCATCAGCTCTGACCACCACACTCTCAGTCACACCGTACACAACCACTACTACACTCTTAACATCTTCAGCCCTGAACACCACAATCTCAGTCACACCCTCAACACCATTAGCTCCTACCACCCCAATCTCAGTCACACCACACACAATCTCAGTCACACCCTCAACACCATCAGCTCCCACCACTACAATGTCATTCACACCACACATAATCCCAGACACCCTCAACAACATAATCTCCGACCACCACAAACTCAGTCACACCATATGCATCCTCAGTTACACCTTCAACGTCATCAGCTCTGATTACCACAATCGCAGTCACACCATACACAACCACAATTACACCCTTAACATCTTCAGCCCTGAACACCACAATCTCAGTCACACCCTTAACATCATCAGCTCTGACCACCACAATCTCAGGCACACCACACACAGTCTCAGTTACATCCGCAACATCATCATATCTGTCCACCACAATGTCATTCAGATGGTGAACATCCTAAGCTATGTCCTACACAACCACAGTCAAGCCATGAACGTCTTCAGCTATGCCCCACTCAACCTGTAATGCTGAATCACACTCTGAAAGCCCAAGCTTTCGGGGGACCGTATCGAAAGCTGCTGATAAATCAATCATCCCCTCAAAGTCATGGCATGACCTACTCACCTTCAGTCACATCCTGAAAGCCTTAAGCCATGCTCCATTCAACCTTGGTCCCACCCTGAGAGCCCTCAATCTTGCGGACAGCTACTCCAGAAAGTGTCTGGCACAAAAGCCACTACATCAAAGATGAAAAAAGATCAAAAGAGGCTTAAGCTTGTCCAAAAAGCCACATATACAATTTTTTTTTAAAAAGAGTGCCACATCATTCGTAGCGCTTAGTTCAAAAGGGAGCCAATTCCAGGATGTCGACCCTAGGTATACTAGAGTCCTTACACTTATTCTTGCCTGTTGGGACCTGGAGATCTCTGCCAAAAATGTGTTGGCTGATCTAAGCTGTTTTATGGGATTTTAAAAGCCATACCTGGCTCTGAGGTAGATAGGGCCCGATTGATATGTAAATGTAAATGTATAGGCATTTATATAGCGCACTACTTACCCGTAGGGTATAAGACACCATGAACAAGTGCAAGAGCCTTTAACTCCTTCCCTGATGGGCAGCCAGTAAAGTGTGCACAGATGTGGTGAAATTCGTGCTCTCCTAGGAACATTTAGCAAGAGCCACGCCACTGCATTCCGAATCACCTAAAGTTTGTCCACCAGGTACTCAGTTAGGCCAAAATATAATGCATTGCCATAGTCTATTCTAGATGTTATCAAAGATGCTAACAATTTTCTTTGCGGGGAAAGGACAGAATAGGCAGAAATTTCTTTAAAGACCTCATAATCCCAAAACCTCATAATCCCAAAACACTTGCCCATCAACATTGTCACTTATGATTTATAAGACAATTGTCAAATGTAATTCCTAGATTTTCAATGAGTTTTTTTGAGGTCCTGGGGGAGGG